>NC_092092.1:16898090-16920590 GCF_045679555.1 Salvelinus alpinus | reverse complement strand
GTGGCCTTCACCTCCCTCACCTCCTGCTCCAGGGACTGTGGTGTTGTGGTTAAGGAATAGAACATAGCTGATATACTTACACAAAAACACACTCCCTCCCTCCTTCCACCCCTTCCTTCCTTCCATCCTTCCTTCCTTCCTTCCTTCCTTCCTTCCTCTGGTAACTCAAACCCCCCTCTGGTAACTCAAACCCCCCTCTGGTAACTCACCCCCCCCCCCCCCCCCCCCCCTCTGGTAACTCACCCCCACCCCCTCTGGTAACTCAAACCCCCCTCTGGTAACTCTCACACACTCTGGTAACTCACCCCCCCCCCTCTGGTAACTCACACACCCTCTGGTAACTCACACACCCTCTGGTAACTCAAACCCCCCTCTGGTAACTCAAACCCCCCTCTGGTAACTCAAACCCCCCTCTGGTAACTCAAACCCCCCTCTGGTAACTCAAACCCCCCTCTGGTAACTCACCCCCCCCCTCTGGTAACTCACACACCCCCTCTGGTAACTCACACACCCTCTGGTAACTCACACACACTCTGGTAACTCCCCCCCCCTCTGGTAACTCCCCCCCCCTCTGGTAACTCCCCCCCCCTCTGGTAACTCACCCCCCCCCCCCCCCCTGGTAACTCACACACACCCTCTGGTAACTCACACACCCTCTGGTAACTCCCCCCCCCCCCCTCTGGTAACTCACACACCCTCTGGTAACTCACCCCCCCCCCTCTGGTAACTCACACACCCTCTGGTAACTCACACACCCTCTGGTAACTCACCCCCCCCTCTGGTAACTCACACACACTCTGGTAACTCACACACCCTCTGGTAACTCACACACACTCTGGTAACTCCCCCCCCCTCTGGTAACTCACCCCCCCCCCCCCCCCCCCTGGTAACTCACACACACCCTCTGGTAACTCACACACCCTCTGGTAACTCCCCCCCCCCCTCTGGTAACTCACCCCCCCTCTGGTAACTCACACACCCTCTGGTAACTCACCCCCCCCTCTGGTAACTCACCCCCCCTCTGGTAACTCACACACCCTCTGGTAACTCACACACCCTCTGGTAACTCACCCCCCCTCTGGTAACTCCCCCCCCCGCCCCCTCTGGTAACTCCCCCCCCCGCCCCCTCTGGTAACTCCCCCCCCCTCTGGTAACTCACCCCCCCTCTGGTAACTCACACACCCTCTGGTAACTCACACACCCTCTGGTAACTCACACACCCTCTGGTAACTCACCCCCCCCCTCTGGTAACTCACCCCCCCCCCTCTGGTAACTCCCCCCCCCCCTCTGGTAACTCCCCCCCCCCCCCTCTGGTAACTCACCCACCCTCTGGTAACTCACCCCCCCTCTGGTAACTCACACACCCTCTGGTAACTCACACACCCTCTGGTAACTCACACACCCTCTGGTAACTCCCCCCCCCTCTGGTAACTCCCCCCCCCCTCTGGTAACTCCCCCCCCCCTCTGGTAACTCCCCCCCCCTCTGGTAACTCCCCCCCCCCCCCTCTGGTAACTCACACACCCTCTGGTAACTCACCCCCCCTCTGGTAACTCACACACCCTCTGGTAACTCACACACCCTCTGGTAACTCACACACCCTCTGGTAACTCCCCCCCCCCTCTGGTAACTCCCCCCCCCTCTGGTAACTCCCCCCCCCTCTGGTAACTCACACACCCTCTGGTAACTCACACACCCTCTGGTAACTCACACACCCTCTGGTAACTCCACACCCACCCCTCTGGTAACCCCCCCCCCCCTCTGGTAACTCACACACCCTCTGGTAACTCACACACCCTCTGGTAACTCACCCCCCCTCTGGTAACTCACCCCCCCTCTGGTAACTCACCCCCCCTCTGGTAACTCACCCCCCCTCTGGTAACTCACCCCCCCTCTGGTAACTCCCCCCCCCCTCTGGTAACTCCCCCACCCTCTGGTAACTCACACACCCTCTGGTAACTCCCCCCCCCCCCCTCTGGTAACTCCCCCACCCTCTGGTAACTCCCCCACCCTCTGGTAACTCACACACCCTCTGGTAACTCCCCCCCCCCCCCTCTGGTAACTCACCCCCCCTCTGGTAACTCACCCCCCCTCTGGTAACCTCCCCCCCCCCTCTGGTAACTCCCCCCCCCTCTGGTAACTCACACACCCTCTGGTAACTCACACACCCTCTGGTAACTCCCCCCCCCCCTCTGGTAACTCCCCCCCCCCTCTGGTAACTCACACACCCTCTGGTAACTCACACACCCTCTGGTAACTCACCCCCCCTCTGGTAACTCACCCCCCCTCTGGTAACACACCCCCCCTCTGGTAACTCACACACCCTCTGGTAACTCCCCCCCCCCCCTCTGGTAACTCCCCCCCCTCTGGTAACTCACACACCCTCTGGTAACTCACACACCCTCTGGTAACTCACACACCCTCTGGTAACTCACCCCCCCCTCTGGTAACTCACCCCCCCCCTCTGGTAACTCACCCCCCCCCTCTGGTAACTCACCCCCCCCCTCTGGTAACTCACCCCCCCTCTGGTAACTCACACACCCTCTGGTAACTCACCCCCCCTCTGGTAACTCACACACCCTCTGGTAACTCCCCCCCCCCCCCCCTCTGGTAACTCACCCCCCCTCTGGTAACTCCCCCCCCCCCCTCTGGTAACTCACACACCCTCTGGTAACTCACCCCCCCTCTGGTAACTCACACACCCTCTGGTAACTCACACACCCTCTGGTAACTCACACACCCTCTGGTAACTCACCCCCCCCCCCTCTGGTAACTCACCCCCCCCCCCTCTGGTAACTCACCCCCCCCCCTATGGTAACTCACACACCCTCTGGTAACTCACCCCCCCCCCTCTGGTAACTCACACACCCTCTGGTAACTCCCCCCCCCCCTCTGGTAACTCACACACCCTCTGGTAACTCACCCTCCTCCCCCCTCTGGTAACTCACACACCCTCTGGTAACTCACACACCCTCTGGTAACTCCCCCCCCCCCCCCTCTGGTAACTCACACACCCTCTGGTAACTCACACACCCTCTGGTAACCCCACCCCCCCTCTGGTAACTCACCTCCCCTCTGGTAACTCCCCCCCCCCCTCTGGTAACTCACACACCCTCTGGTACCCCCCCCCCCCCCTCTGGTAACTCCCCCCCCCCCTCTGGTAACCCCCCCCCCCCCTCTGGTAACCCACACACCGTACAGTAAGAGGTAAAGGATATGAGTGAGATCCGGGTCTTTGTTCTGTATGGCTGTCTGGAGGTCATCCTCCAGAATCAACAGCCTATCACTGATCTCCTCACACTGGTCTGTCAGCTCTATAGTCAGGTCTGCTGTTAGCTCTGCTGCTTCACTGCCACTGTCCTCCTGAGAAAGAAAGATAGAGAGGGACAGAGAGAGGGACAGAGAGGGAGTAAGGGAAATTTCAATTGGCTATATTAAAACTGTTTAACTTGATCCTGAGTGTCGGTTATTTCCCTGACAGCTGGAATAAAGGACTCATAACCCCAATCTTTAAGAACGGAGACAGTTCTCTGACCTCCTCCCTATAGGCCGTCTCATCGTTGTCAGTGATCAGGCCTACCACTGTTGTGTCATCGGCAAACTTAATGATGGTGTTAAAGTCGTGTTTGGCCACGCAGTCGTGGGTGAACAGGGAATACAGGAGGGGACTAAGTACAAACCCCTGAGGGGCCCCAGTGTTAAGGGTCAGCATGGCAGACGTGTTGTTGCCTACCCTTACCACCTGGGGGCGGCCCGTCCGGAAGTCCAGCATCCAGTTGCAGAGGGAGGGGTTTAGTCCCAGAGTCTTTAGCTTAGTGATGAGCTTTGTGTACACTATGGTGTTGAACACTGAGCTGTAGTCAATGAACAGCATTCTCACATAGGTGTTCCGTTTGTCCAGGTGGGAAAGGGCAGTGTGGAGTGCGATTGAGAATGCGTCATCTGTGGATCTGTTGGGGTGGTATGCGAATTGGAGTGGGTCTAGGGTGTCCGGGAGGATGCTGTTGATGTGAGCCATGACCAGCCTTTCAAAGCACTTCATGGCTAGGCTACCGACTTGAGTGCCATGGGGCGGTAATCATTTAGGCAGGTTACCTTTGCTTCCTTGGATACAGGGGCTATGGTGGTCTGCTTGAAACATGTAGGTATTACGGACTTGGTCAGGGAGAGGTTGAAAATGGTCCGCGCATGCTTTGAGTACACGTCCTGGTAATCCGTCTGGCCCCGCGGCTTTGTGAATGTTGACCTGTTTAAAGATTTTGTTCACATCGGCTACCGAGAGCGTTATCACACAGTCATCCAGAACAGCTGGTGCTCTTGTGCATGCTTCAGTGTTGATTGCCTCGAAGTGAGCATTAACTTCTTATGGCTGCAGTCCAGTTAACGGGATCGATATGACAACAGCCAGTCGAAGTGCAGGGCGCCAAATTCAAAAAACAGAAATCTCATAATTAAAATTCCTCAGACATTCATGTGTCTTATATCATTTTAAAGGTAATCTTGTTGTTAATCCCATCAAAGTGTACGATTTCAAATAGGCTTTTCAGCGAAAGCACTACAAACGATTATGTTAGGTCACCACAAAACCACAATAACCACAGCCATTTTTTCCAGCTAAAGATAGCTTCACAAAAACCAGAATAGAGATTAAATTAATCACTAACCTTCGATTATTTTCATCAGATGACACTCATAGGACTTCATGTTACACAATACATGCATGTTTTGTTTGATTAAGTTCATATTTATATAAAAAAATCTGAGTTTATATTGAGGCGTTAGATTCACTAGTTGCAAAAACATCAAGTGACTTTGCATAGCCACATCGTTTCAACAGAAATACTCAACATAAATATAAATGATAATACAAGTAATACACATAGAATTATAGATATACCTCTCCTTAATGCAACCGCTGTGTCAGATTTCAAAAAAACTTTACGGAAATATAAACCATGCAATAATCTGAGACGGAGCTCAGATGATTAGCCAAATTAGCCACCATGTTGGACTCAACAGAAACCAAAAAATACATGATAAATGTTTCATAAATGTTTCCTTACCTTTGAAGAATTCATCAGAATGCAGTCCTAGGAATCCCAGGTCCACAATAAATGCTTGATTTGTTCGTTCATGTCCGTTATTTATGTCAAATTAGCTACTTTCGAATTGTTTACCAAATACCCTAACCAAAGTCTCAAAGTGCGACCACTATAACGTGACGAAATGTCCAAACGTTCCGTTACAGTCAGTAGAAACATGTCAAACGATGTACTGAATCAATCTTTAGAATGTAGTTAACATACATCTTGAATAACGTTCCAACCGGAGAATTAAATCGACTTCAATTGAGAGATGGAACAGAGCTGCCTCTCACATGAACGCGCGTGTTGAATGCATGGTCACCTCATGGCACCTCATACTAAATTCTGTCTCCTTCGACCCCCCATCAGACTAAATTCTATTGACTGTTGACATCTAGTGGAAGCCGTAGGAAGTGAAAACCCATCCATATCTCTCTGTATTTTGAATAAGAGCTTGGTTGAAAATATGGCACCCCCAGAAAAAATCCAAACAGGAAGTGGAACTTCTCAGGTTTTTGCCTGCCATATGAGTTCTGTTAATCTCACAGACTTAATTCAAACAGTTTTAGAAACTTTAGTGTTTTCTATCCAATACTAATAATAATATGCATATATTAGCAACTGAGACTGAGGAGCTGGCCGTTTACAATGGGCACCTTTCATCCAAGCTACTCAATACTGCCCCTTCAGCCATAAGAAGTTAAAGGCATTTAGCTCATCTGGTAGGCTCGCGTCACTGGGCAGTTCGCGTCTGGGTTTCCCTTTGTAGTCCGTAATAGTTTTCAAGCCCTGCCACATCCGACAAGCATCAGAGCAGGTGTAGTGGGATTCAATCTTAATCCTGTATTGATGCTTTGCTTGTTTGATGGTTTGTCTGAGGGCAAAGCGGGATTTGTTATAGGCGTCCGGATTAGTGTCCTGCTCCTTGAAAGCGGCAGCTTTAGCCTTTAGCTCGATGCGGATGTTGCCTGTAATACATGGCTTCTGGTTGGAATATGTATGTACAGTCACTGTGGGGATGATGTCATCGATGCACTTATTGATGAAGCCGATGACTGAGGTGGTGTATTCCTCAATGCCATTGGATGAATCCCAGAACATATTTCAGTCTGTGCTAGCAAAACAGTCCTGTAGTGAAGCATCCGCGTCATCTGACCACTTCTGTTTGAGCGACTCACTGGTACTTTCTGCTTAAGTTTTTGCTTGTAAGCAGGAATCAGGAGAATAGAATTCTGGTCAGATTTGCCAAATGGAGGGTGGGGGAGAGCTTTGGTAAAATTTTGTAAAACTGTTTTAAGTTTTCCTGCATTAAAGTCCCCGGCCACTAGGAGTGCTGTTTCTGGGTGAGCATTTTCTTGTTTGAGCTCGTTGAGTGCGGTCTTAGTGCCAGCTTCGTTTTGTGGTGGTAAATGGACGACTACGAATAATATAGATGAGAACTCTCTTGGTAGGTCCCGTGTGGCTCAGTTGGTAGAGCATGGCGCTTGCAACGCCAGGGTTGTGGGTTCATTCCCCACGGGGGGACCAGGATGAATATGTATGAACTTTCCAATTTGTAAGTCGCTCTGGATAAGAGCGTCTGCTAAATGACTTAAATGTAATGTAAATGTAGATAGTGCAATCTAAATCTTATTATAAGGTTCTCTACCTCAGGTGAGCAATACCTCGAGACTTGTTTAATATTAGACATCGAGCACCAGCTGTTATTGACAAAAAGACCCCCCCCCCCTCGTCTTACCAGAGGTAGCGTCTCTGTCCTGCCGGTTCATGTAAAATCCCACCAGCTCTATATTGTCCATTTCTTCGTTCAGCCATGTCTCGGTGAAACATAAGATGTAACAGTTTTTAATGTCCCGTTGGTAGGATAATTTTAATCATAGGTCATCCATTTTATTGTCCAATGATTGCACGTTAGCGAGAAGAATGGAAGGCAGTGGGAGTTTACTCTCTCGGAGGATGCCTGATCTGCGGCCCCTTTTTCCGGCATCTTTTCTTCACGCAAAAGGCGTGGATCTGGGCCTGTTCCAGTGAAAGCAGGATATCCTTCCCGCCGGACTTGCCGGACTCGTTATCGTAAAAAAAGTTTATTCCAGTCCACATGTGAGTAATCGCTTTTCTGATGTCCAGAAGTTATTTTCGGGTCAAAAGAGACGGTAGCAGCAACATTATGTACACAATAGGTAAAAAATTTAGTTACACATAATGCAAAAAAAAATAAAAAATAGCACAATTGGTTGGGAGAATATAAAAATGTCAGCCATGTTCTTCAGTGCCATCTTTAGGTAATGTTTACACTGAGGTCAGATCAGGGTTCAAACCACCTCAATGCCACAATAAAACAAGCCTGCTGGTCTGATGCATTAGCTTTAAAATAATATTTATCAATAGCTTTAGAATAACATTTATCAATAGCTTGAAAATAATATTTATCATTAGCTTTAGAATAATATTTATCAATAGCTTGAAAATAATATTTATCATTAGCTTTAGAATAATATTTATCAATAGCTTGAAAATAATATTTACCAATAGCTTTAGAATAATATTTATCAATAGCTTCAAAATAATATTTATCAATAGCTTTAAAATAATATTTATCATTAGCTTTAGAATAATATTTATCAATAGCTTGAAAATAATATTTATCATTAGCTTTAAAATAATATGTATCATTAGCTTTAAAATAATATGTATCATTAGCTTTAGAATAATATTTATCAATAGCTTTAGAATAATATTTATCATTAGCTTTAAAAAAATATTTATCATTAGCTTTAGAATGATCTTTATCATTAGCTTTAGAATAATATTTATCAATAGCTTTAGAATAATATTTATCAATAGCTTTAAAATAATATTTATCATTAACTTTAGAATGATCTTTATCATTAGCTTTAGAATAATATTTATCAATAGCTTTAAAATAATATTTATCATTAACTTTAGAATGATCTTTATCATTAGCTTTAGAATAATATTTATCAATAGCTTTAGAATAATATTTATCAATAGCTTTAAAATAATATTTATCATTAACTTTAGAATGATCTTTATCATTAGCTTTAGAATAAAGCTTCAGCATACAGTAGAGTAGAGAGAAGGAGGATTCGTGCCTACCTCTGGGTGAACATCCTCCATGCAGAATAAAAACTCTTCCAATTTCTGCAACAAAAGATAAACATTTTGTTGAAGCAACTATCATAACAACCTCATGAATTATTGAAAACATAATGATGCTTTGTATGTATGTGTGTGTGTGTGTGTGTGTGTGTGTGTGTGTGTGTGTGTGTGTGTGTGTGTGTGTGTGTGTGTGTGTGTGTGTGTGTGTGTGTGTGTGTGTATGTGTGTGTGTGTGTGTGTGTTCTTGCATCATCATCATAATGAGGGGAAGCCAATTATTCATCTCCAAAATTACCTGATACACACACACACACACACACACACACACACACACACACATTAAAATAAAACATTAATGACCTTCCCTGCGTTGCTTTGTTCAGTCTGTCTACAGTACTGTAGTTGTGGTACTGTTTGTTCAGTCTGTCTACAGTACTGTGGTTGTGTAGGTTCAGTCTGTCTACAGTACTGTAGTTGTGGTACTGTTTGTTCAGTCTGTCTACAGTACTGTAGTTGTGTAGGTTCAGTCTGTCTACAGTACTGTAGTTGTGTAGGTTCAGTCTGTCTACAGTACTGTGGTTGTGTATGTTCAGTCTGTCTACAGTACTGTGGTTGTGTATGTTCAGTCTGTCTACAGTACTGTGGTTGTGTATGTTCAGTCTGTCTACAGTACTGTGGCTGTGGTTATACGTACATGTATAGACAGACTACCTGTACCTACATGTATAGACAGACTACCACTATCTACATGTATAGACAGACTACCTCTATATACATGAATAGACAGACTACCTCTACATACATGAAGACAGACTACCTCTACATACATGTAGAGACAGACTACCACTATCTACATGTAGAGACAGACTATGTCTATGTACATGTAGAGACAGACTATGTCTATGTACATGTAGAGACAGACTACCTCTACGTACATGTAGAGACAGACTACCTCTACCTACATGTATAGACAGACTACCTCTACATACATGTATAGACAGACTACCTCTACATACATGTAGAGACAGACTACCTCTACCTACATGTAGAGACAGACTACCTCTACCTACATGTAGAGACAGACTACCTCTACCTACATGTATAGACAGACTACCTCTACCTACATGTATAGACAGACTACCTCTACCTACATGTATAGACAGACTACCTCTACATACATGAATAGACAGACTACCTCTACATACATGTATAGACAGACTACCTCTACCTACATGTATAGACAGACTACCTCTACCTACATGTATAGACAGACTACCTCTACCTACATGTATAGACAGACTACCTCTACCTACATGTATAGACAGACTACCTCTACATACATGTATAGACAGACTACCTCTACCTACATGTATAGACAGACTACCTCTACCTACATGTATAGACAGACTACCTCTACCTACATGTATAGACAGACTACCTCTACCTACATGTATAGACAGACTACCTCACACATACATGTATAGACAGACTACCTCTACATACATGTATAGACAGACTACCTCTACATACATGTATAGACAGACTACCTCTACATACATGTATAGACAGACTACCTCTACCTACATGTATAGACAGACTACCTCTACCTACATGTATAGACAGACTACCTCTACATACATGTATAGACAGACTACCTCTACATACATGTATAGACAGACTACCTCTACATACATGTATAGACAGACTACCTCTACCTACATGTATAGACAGACTACCTCTACATACATGTATAGACAGACTACCTCTACATACATGTATAGACAGACTACCTCTACATACATGTATAGACAGACTATCTCTACATACATGTATAGACAGACTACCTCCATGTATAGACAGACTACCTCTACATACATGTATAGACAGACTACCTCCATGTATAGACAGACTACCTCTACCTACATGTATAGACAGACTACCTCTACCTACATGTATAGACAGACTACCTCTACCTACATGTATAGACAGACTACCTCTACCTACATGTATAGACAGACTACCTCTACATACATGTATAGACAGACTACCACTACATACATGTATAGACAGACTACCTCCATGTATAGACAGACTACCTCTACATACATGTATAGACAGACTACCTCCATGTATAGACAGACTACCTCTACCTACATGTATAGACAGACTACCTCTACCTACATGTATAGACAGACTACCTCACACATACATGTATAGACAGACTACCTCACACATACATGTATAGACAGACTACCTCTACATACATGTATAGACAGACTACCTCTACATACATGTATAGACAGACTACCTCTACATACATGTATAGACAGACTACCTCTACCTACATGTATAGACAGACTACCTCTACCTACATGTATAGACAGACTACCTCTACATACATGTATAGACAGACTACCTCTACATACATGTATAGACAGACTACCTCTACCTACATGTATAGACAGACTACCTCTACATACATGTATAGACAGACTACCTCTACATACATGTATAGACAGACTACCTCTACCTACATGTATAGACAGACTACCTCTACCTACATGTATAGACAGACTACCTCTACCTACATGTATAGACAGACTACCTCTACATACATGTATAGACAGACTACCTCTACCTACATGTATAGACAGACTACCTCTACCTACATGTATAGACAGACTACCACTACATACATGTATAGACAGACTACCTCCATGTATAGACAGACTACCTCTACATACATGTATAGACAGACTACCTCCATGTATAGACAGACTACCTCTACCTACATGTATAGACAGACTGGTTGGGAGAAGAGAAAGGTGGAATACACGGCAGAGAGACAGGAGAGAGGGGAAAGATGGATGTCCTTGTCTCACCTTCATTGTCCCGAAGAGAGGTTAGGAGGACAGGCCAGGCTGCATAAAAACAAAGGACAAACAGCAAAGAGAGAGTGAGACAGAGAGAGACAGAGAGACAGAGAGACAGAAAGAAAGAGAAAGACAGACTACATCCATGTACATGTATAGACTACCTAAACCTAAATTTATAGACAGACTACCTCTACATACATGTATAGACAGATTACCTCTACATACATGTACAGACAGACTACCTCTATATACATGTACAGACAGACTACCTCTACATACATGTACAGACATACTACCTCTACATACATGTACAGACAGACTACCTCTTTGTCTCTGTCTGGACATATACAGGATACTACCCTCCACAACATAACCTTCACTATGTCACCAGGACATATACAGGATACTACCCTCTACAACATAACCTTCACTATGTCACCAGGACATATACAGGATACTACCCTCCATAACGTAACCTTCACTATGTCACCAGGACATATACAGGATACTACACTCCACAACATAACCTTCACTATGTCACCAGGACATATACAGGATACTACCCTCCACAACACTATGTCACCAGGACATATACAGGATACTACCCTCCACTACATAACCTCCACTATGTCACCAGGACATATACAGGATACTACCCTCCACTATGTCACCAGGACATATACAGGATACTACCCTCCACAACATAACCTTCACTATGTCACCAGGACATATACAGGATACTACCCTCCACAACGTAACCTCCACTATGTCACCAGGACATATACAGGATACTACCCTCCACAACATAACCTCCACTATGTCACCAGGACATATACAGGATACTACCCTCCACTATGTCACCAGGACATATACAGGATACTACCCTCCACAACATAACCTCCACTATGTCACCAGGACATATGCAGGATACTACCATTCACAACATAACCTTCACTATGTCACCAGGACATATACAGGATACTACCCTCCACAACACTATGTCACCAGGACATATACAGGATACTACCATTCACAACATAACCTTCACTATGTCACCAGGTCATATACAGGATACTACCCTTCACTATGTCACCAGGACATATACAGGATACTACCCTTCACTGTGTCACCAGGTCATATACAGGATACTACCCTCCACTATGTCACCAGGACATATACAGGATACTACCCTCCACAACATAACCTCCACTATGTCACCAGGACATATACAGGATACTACCATTCACAACATAACCTTCACTATGTCACCAGGACATATACAGGATACTACCCTTCACTATGTCACCAGGTCATATACAGGATACTACCCTCCACAACATAACCTTCACTATGTCACCAGGACATATACAGGATACTACCATTCACAACATAACCTTCACTATGTCACCAGGTCATATACAGGGTACTACCCTTCACTATGTCACCAGGACATATACAGGATACTACCCTTCACTATGTCACCAGGTCATATACAGGATACTACCATTCACAACATAACCTTCACTATGTCACCAGGACATATACAGGATACTACCATTCACTATGTCACCAGGACATATACAGGATACTACCCTCCACTATGTCACCAGGACACATACAGGATACTACCCTTCACTATGTCACCAGGACATATACAGGATACTACCCTCCACTATGTCACCAGGACACATACAGGATACTACCCTTCACTATGTCACCAGGACATATACAGGATACTACCCTCCACTATGTCACCAGGACATATACAGGATACTACCCTCCACTATGTCACCAGGACATATACAGGATACTACCCTCCACTATGTCACCAGGTCATATACAGGATACGACCCTCCACAACACTATGTCACCAGGACATATACAGGATACTACCCTCTACAACATAACATTCACTATGTCACCAGGTCATAGACAGGATACGACCCTCCACAACAACCTTCACTATGTCACCAAGTCATATACAGGATACGACCCTCCACAACACTATGTCACCAGGACATATACAGGATACTACCCTCTACAACATAACATTCACTATGTCACCAGGTCATATACAGGATACGACCCTCCACAACACTATGTCACCAGGACATATACAGGATACTACCCTCCACAACATAACCTTCACTATGTCACCAGGTCATATACAGGATACTACCCTCCACTACAACCTTCACTATGTCACAAGGTCATATACAGGATACGACCCTCCACAACACTGTCACCAGGACATATACAGGATACTACCCTCCACAACATAACCTTCACTATGTCACCAGGTCATATACAGGATACTACCCTCCACAACATAACCTTCACTATGTCACCAGGTCATATACAGGATACTACCCTCTACAACATAACCTTCACTATGTCACCAGGACATATACAGGATACTACCCTCCATAACGTAACCTTCACTATGTCACCAGGACATATACAGGATACTACACTCTACAACACTATGTCACCAGGACATATACAGGATACTACCCTCCACAACATAACCTTCACTATGTCACCAGGACATATACAGGATGCTACCCTCCACAACATAACCTTCACTATGTCACCAGGACATATACAGGATACTACCCTCCACAATATTACCTTCACTATGTCACCAGGACATATACAGGATACTACCCTCCACAACATAACCTTCACTATGTCACCAGGACATATACAGGATACTACCCTCCACAACACTATGTCACCAGGACATATACAGGATACTACCCTCCACTACATAACCTCCACTATGTCACCAGGACATATACAGGATACTACCCTCCACTATGTCACCAGGACATATACAGGATACTACCCTCCACAACATAACCTTCACTATGTCACCAGGACATATACAGGATACTACCCTCCACAACGTAACCTCCACTATGTCACCAGGACATATACAGGATACTACCCTCCACAACATAACCTCCACTATGTCACCAGGACATATACAGGATACTACCCTCCACTATGTCACCAGGACATATACAGGATACTACCCTCCACAACATAACCTCCACTATGTCACCAGGACATATGCAGGATACTACCATTCACAACATAACCTTCACTATGTCACCAGGACATATACAGGATACTACCCTCCACAACACTATGTCACCAGGACATATACAGGATACTACCATTCACAACATAACCTTCACTATGTCACCAGGTCATATACAGGATACTACCCTTCACTATGTCACCAGGACATATACAGGATACTACCCTTCACTGTGTCACCAGGTCATATACAGGATACTACCCTCCACTATGTCACCAGGAAATATACAGGATACTACCCTCCACAACATAACCTCCACTATGTCACCAGGACATATACAGGATACTACCATTCACAACATAACCTTCACTATGTCACCAGGACATATACAGGATACTACCCTTCACTATGTCACCAGGTCATATACAGGATACTACCCTCCACAACATAACCTTCACTATGTCACCAGGACATATACAGGATACTACCATTCACAACATAACCTTCACTATGTCACCAGGTCATATACAGGGTACTACCCTTCACTATGTCACCAGGACATATACAGGATACTACCCTTCACTATGTCACCAGGTCATATACAGGATACTACCATTCACAACATAACCTTCACTATGTCACCAGGACATATACAGGATACTACCATTCACTATGTCACCAGGACATATACAGGATACTACCCTCCACTATGTCACCAGGACACATACAGGATACTACCCTTCACTATGTCACCAGGACATATACAGGATACTACCCTCCACTATGTCACCAGGACACATACAGGATACTACCCTTCACTATGTCACCAGGACATATACAGGATACTACCCTCCACTATGTCACCAGGACATATACAGGATACTACCCTCCACTATGTCACCAGGACATATACAGGATACTACCCTCCACTATGTCACCAGGTCATATACAGGATACGACCCTCCACAACACTATGTCACCAGGACATATACAGGATACTACCCTCTACAACATAACATTCACTATGTCACCAGGTCATAGACAGGATACGACCCTCCACAACAACCTTCACTATGTCACCAAGTCATATACAGGATACGACCCTCCACAACACTATGTCACCAGGACATATACAGGATACTACCCTCTACAACATAACATTCACTATGTCACCAGGTCATATACAGGATACGACCCTCCACAACACTATGTCACCAGGACATATACAGGATACTACCCTCCACAACATAACCTTCACTATGTCACCAGGTCATATACAGGATACTACCCTCCACTACAACCTTCACTATGTCACAAGGTCATATACAGGATACGACCCTCCACAACACTGTCACCAGGACATATACAGGATACTACCCTCCACAACATAACCTTCACTATGTCACCAGGTCATATACAGGATACTACCCTCCACAACATAACCTTCACTATGTCACCAGGTCATATACAGGATACGACCCTCCACAACATAACCTTCACTATGTCACCAGGACATATACAGGATACGACCCTCCACAACACTATGTCACCAGGACATATACAGGATACGACCCTCCACAACACTATGTCACCAGGACATATACAGGATACGACCCTCCACAACACTATGTCACCAGGACATATACAGGATACGACCCTCCACAACACTATGTCACCAGGACATATACAGGATACTACCCTCCACTACAACATTCACTATGTCACCAGGTCATAGACAGGATACTACCCTCCACAACACTATGTCACCAGGACATAGACAGGATACTACCCTCCACTACAACCTTCACTCCAAATCTACAACCTGATTTTGGACAAAGATTCTTATTTCCAAGCTATAAATACAAACAAATAACAGAAAGCTGAAAACACCATCCAACCTGGCACTGAGTGAGTCATGTTTAGTCTGAAACCATTTAAAAAAAATTAAAATACATTATATTATATTATATATTATATATTTTTTACTTTATATATAAATCAAATCAAACGTTATTTGTCACATGCGCCGTAGACCTTACCATCTTACCAAATGCTGACTTACAGGCCCTTAACCAACAATGCAGTTCAAGAAAGATGGTATATTTATTTAAAATATTTTAAATCTTTACCAAATAAACTAAAGTAAAAAATTATAAAAAGTAACACAATAACATAACAATAACGAGGCTTTATAAGGAGTCAGTGTGCAGGGTACAGGTTAGTTGAGGTAATTAGTACATGTAGGTAGGGGTGAAGTGACTATGCATAGATAATAAACAACGAGTAGCAGCAGTGTACAAACAAATGGGGGGGGGGGGGTGTCAATGTAAATAGTCTGGTGGCCATTTGATTAATTGTTCAGGAGTCTTATGGCTTGAGGGTAGAACCTGTTAAGAGGGTGGGGGGGTGTTAACGGTGGGTGGAATCTCCGGATAATAGACAACGAGGACTTTGAGTCAGCCAATGGGAACCTATACAAATCTGGAACAGTAATGGTACAATTCCCCAAACAGTTTCAGCTGGACTTTCACATTATCAGAGAGATAGCTCAGCAGGAAAGATAACCCCACCCCGAGTGTGTCAGACCAGACGTCTTCATTACACAACCCCGCAGATGAGTTAGGGGTTGGGGGTGAGTTAGGGGCTCTTTGAGGTCAGGTTTTCACAGGCCACAAGTTTCCTGCATAATTACAGGCTATATGAAAGTTGGAATATATGTAACTACTGTTGAACGCTAACAAGAATTACTACACTTGACTGAATTAAAACACTGTTTTGGCCACAGTGGAAAATATATACCCACATCAGCATTAGACTATTTCAATTCAAAGGCATGAAATGCTTCTAAATCACTGACAGTAAACATCAGATTGTGTTTTTCTAGTGTGCATGAACATGTCCTAAATAAGACGTAGAGGCTGTGTCCTAAATAAGACGTAGAGGCTGTGTCCTAAATAAGACGTAGAGGCTGTGTCCTAAATAAGACGTAGAGGCTGTGTCCTAATAAGACGTAGAGGATGTGTCCTAAATAAGACGTAGAGGATGTGTCCTAAATAAGACGTAGAGGCTGTGTCCTAATTAAGACGTAGAGGATGTGTACTAAATAAGACGTAGAGGCTGTGTCCTAAATAAGACGTAGAGGCTGTGTCCTAAATAAGACGTAGAGGTTGTGTCCTAAATAAGACGTAGAGGTTGTGTCCTAAATAAGACGTAGAGGCTGTGGCCTAAATAAGACGTAGAGGCTGTGTCCTAAATAAGACGTAGAGGCTGTGGCCTAAATAAGACGTAGAGGCTGTGGCCTAATAAGACGTAGAGGCTGTGTCCTAATAAGACGTAGAGGCTGTGTCCTAAATAAGACGTAGAGACTGTGTCCTAAATAAGACGTAGAGACTGTGTCCTAAATAAGACGTAGAGGCTGTGTCCTAAATAAGACGTAGAGGCTGTGTCCTAAATAAGACGTAGAGGCTGTGGCCTAAATAAGACGTAGAGGCTGTGGCCTAAATAAGACGTAGAGGCTGTGGCCTAAATAAGACGTAGAGGCTGTGGCCTAATAAGACGTAGAAGCTGTGTCCTAAATAAGACGTAGAGGCTGTGTCCTAAATAAGACGTAGAGGCTGTGTCCTAAATAAGACGTAGAGGCTGTGTCCTAAATAAGACGTAGAGGCTGTGGCCTAAATAAGACGTAGAGGCTGTGGCCTAAATAAGACGTAGAGGCTGTGTCCTAAATAAGACGTAGAGGCTGTGTCCTAAATAAGACGTAGAGGCTGTGGCCTAAATAAGACGTAGAGGCTGTGGCCTAAATAAGACGTAGAGGCTGTGTCCTAAATAAGACGTAGAGGCTGTGTCCTAAATAAGACGTAGAGGCTGTGTCCTAAATAAGACGTAGAGGCTGTGTCCTAAATAAGACGTAGAGGCTGTGTCCTAAATAAGACGTAGAGGCTGTGTCCTAAATAAGACGTAGAGGCTGTGTCCTAAATAAGACGTAGAGGCTGTGTCCTAAATAAGACGTAGAGGCTGTGTCCTAAATAAGACGTAGAGGCTGTGTCCTAAATAAGACGTAGAGGCTGTGTCCTAAATAAGACGTAGAGGCTGTGGCCTAAATAAGACATAGAGGCTGTGGCCTAAATAAGACGTAGAGGCTGTGTCCTAATAAGACGTAGAGGCTGTGTCCTAAATAAGACGTAGAGGCTGTGGCCTAAATAAGACGTAGAGGCTGTGTCCTAATAAGACGTAGAGGGTGTGTCCTAAATAAGACATGGACGCTGTGTCTTAAATAAGACACGGAGGCTGTGTCCTAAATAAGACGTAGAGGCTGTGGCCTAAATGTTTCCCAGCGCACATAGGACTCTGGTCTAAAGTAGTGCACTATATAGGGAATAGGGTTCCATAAGGTTCTGGTCTAAAGTAGTGCACTATATTGGGAATAGGGTTCCATAAGGTTCTGGTCTAAAGTAGTGCACTATATAGGGAATAGGGTTCCATAAGGTTCTGGTCTAAAGTAGTGCACTATATAGGGAATAGGGTTCCATAAGGTTCTGGTCTAAAGTAGTGCACTATATAGGGAATAGAGTGCCATTTGGGATGAAAGCAGTGTGTTTCTCCTGGCCCATAGACTTCTGTCAGGGTAGGGAACCATATATTTAATACATATTTTCTTAAGAGCTTGTAAGTAAGCATTTCACGGTAAGGTCTACACCTGTTGTGTTCAGCGCATGTGAGAAATTACATTTGATTTGAACTGTAAGGTAAAAAAATACCAAATGTGTCCTTATTTAGCATAACAAACCACAATGTGTTCCAAATGGCACCCTATTCCCCATAGGGCTCTGGCAGAAGTAGTGCACTACAAATGGCACCCTATTCCCCATAGGGCCCTGGGCAGAAGTAGTGCACTACAAATGGCATCCTATTCCCCATAGGGCCCTGGGCAGAAGTAGTGCACTACAAATGGCACCCTATTCCCCATAGGGCCCTGGGCAGAAGTAGTGCACTACAAATGGAACATGTTGCTGTGTTAGTTACCTTGGTGAACTCTGAGTTCTGTAGGTTGGCCTCGGGGCACCAGCGCCCCCCCAGAGCCGTCAACATGGCACATTCCTGCAGATCTGCTTCTTGTTTAGTGGCTGGTTGGGGGCTGGGTAGTACCACTGTGGCAGGGTCCGGACCACTACAGAAGGGGGTACGCAGCTGGATGCCTCGGAGGAGGAGGTGACAGGCTTCTAGATCAGCCTCCCAGATACGCTGCAGAGGGGGACAGCCACAACTACAGAGAGAGACAAGCCATCATCATATACACAAGACATCATCTCTCTGTCTCTCCCTCTCTCTATTTCTCTCTCTCTTTGTGTGTCTCTCTCTCCCTATCTCTGTCTCTGTCTCTGTCTCTCTCGCTCTCTGTCAATCCAATTTGAATTTAAGGGGTTTTATTGGCAAGTGAATTAAATAATAAACAAAAGTGAAATAAACAATCAAAATTAACAGTAAACATTACACTCACAAAGTTCCAAAAGAATAAAGACATTTCAAATGTCATATTATGTCTTTATACAGTCCTATAAGGATGTGCAAATAGTTAAAGTACAAAAGGGAAAATAAATAAACATAAATATGGGTTGTATTTACAATGGTGTTTGTTCTTCACTTGTTGACCTTTTCTCGTCGCAACAGGTCACAAATCCTGCTGCTGTGATGGAACACTGTGCTATTTCACCCAGTAGACACTACCGTTCAAAAGTTTGGGGTGACTTAGAAATTTCCACCAAAACACCAGTCTCAACGTCAACAGTGAAGAGGCGACTCCGGGATGCTGGCCTTCTAGGCAGAGTTGCAAAGAAAAAGCCATATCTCAGACTGGCCAATAAAAAGAAAAGATTAAGATGGGCAAAATAACACAGACACTGGACAGAGGAACTCTGCCTAGAAGGCCCGCATCCCGGAGTCGCCTCTTCACTGTTGACGTTGAGACTGGTGTTTTGCGGATACTATTTAATGAAGCTGCCAGTTTCCAGCTACAAACTAGACACTCTGAACAAGAGGACAAGTACATTAGTTGTTCACAGGGGCCTCCCACTCCTCTTTCTATTCTGGTTAGGGCCAGTTTGCGCTGTTCTGTGAAGGGAGTAATACACAGCGTTGTACGAGATCTTCAGTTTCTTGGCAATTTCTCGCATGGAATAGCCTTAATTTCTCAGAACAACAATAGACTGACGAGTTTCAGAAGAAAGGTCTTTGTTTCTGGCCATTTTGAGCCTGTAATCGAACCCACAAATGCTGATGCTGCAGATACTCAAGTAGTCTAAAGGCCGGTTTTATTGCTTATTTAAATGAGAACAACAGTTTTCAACTGTCTAACATAATTGCAAAAGGGTTTTCTAATGATCAATTAGCCTTTTAAAATGATAAACTTGGATTAGCTAATACAACGTGCCATTGGAACACAGGAGTGGTGGTTGCTGATAATGGGCCTCTGTACGCCTATGTAGATATTCCATAAAAAATCTGCCATTTCCAGCTACATTAGTCATTTACAACATTAACAATGATTGAATATGTCCGTAAACACACCAGCCAGCTGGTCTGCGCATGCTCTGAGGACGCGGCTGGGATGCCGTCTGGGCCGGCAGCCTTGCGAGGGTTAACACGTTTAAATGTTTTACTCACGTTGGCTGCAGTGAAGGAGAGCCCGCAGGTTTTGGTAGCGGGCCGTGTCAACAATTGTTGGGAAAATGACTTGTGTCATGCACAAAGTAGATGTCCTAACTGACTCGCCAAAACTATAGTTTGTTAACAAGAAATTTGTGGAATGGTTGAAAAACCAGTTTTAATGACTCCAACCGACGTGTATGTAAACTTCCAACTTCAACTGTAGATCTTCTGCACAGATTCTGTGTTTGCTGATGATCTGGTGCTTCTGTCCCCAACCAAGGAGGGCCTACAGCAGCACCTAGATATTCTGCACAGATTCTGCCAGACCTGGGCCCTGACAGTAAATCTCAGTAAGACAGAAATAATGGAGTTCCAAAAAAGGTCCAGTTGCCAGAACCACAAATACAAATTCCATCTGGACACCATTTCCCTAGAGCGCACAAAAACTATACATACCTCGGCCTAAACACCAGCGCCACAGGTAACTTCCACAAAGCTGTGAACGATCTGAGAGACAAAGCAAGAAGAGCCTTCTATGCCATCAAAAGGAACATAGAATTTGACATACCAATTAGGATCTGGCTAAAAATACTTGAATCAGTTATAGAACACATTGTCCCTTTATGGTTGTGAGGTCTGGGGTCCGCTCACCAACCAAGATTTCACAAAATGGGACAAACACCAAATTGAGACTCTGCATTCAGAATTCTGCAAAAATATCCTCCGTGTACAACGTAAAACACCAAATGATGCATGCAGAGCAGAATTAGTCTGATACCCGCTAATGATCAAAATCCAGAAAAGAGACGTTAAATTCTACAACCACCTAAAAGGAAGCGATTCCCAAACCTTCCATAACAAAGCCATCACCTACAGAGTGATGAACCTGGAGAAGAGTCCCCTAACCAAGCTGGTTCTGGGGCTCTGTTCACAAACAGACCCCACAGAGCCCCAGGACAGCAACACAATTAGACCCAACCAAATCATGAGAAAACAAAAAGATGATTACTTGACATATTGGAAAGAATTAACAAAAAAACTGAGCAAACAGAATGTTACTTGACCCTAAACAGAGAGTACACAGTGGCAGAATACCTGACCACTGTGACTGACCCAAACTTAAGGAAAGCTTTGACTATTTACAGACTCAGTGAGCATAGCCTTGCTATTGAGAAAGGCCACCGTAGGCAGACATGGCTCTCAAGAGAAGACAGGCTATGTGCACACTGCCCACAAAATGAGGTGGAAACTGAGCTGCACTTCCTAACCTCCTGCCAAATGTATGACCATATTAGAGACACATATTTCCCTCAGATTGATAAACTCCCATATCTACTGGGTGAAATTCCACAGTGTGCCATCACAGCAGCAAAATGTGTGACCTGTTGCCACAAGAAAAGGGCAACCAGTGAAGAACAAACACCATTGTAAATACAACCCATATTTATTTTTATTTTCCCTTTTGTACTTTAACTATTTGAACATCGTTACAACACTGTATATATACATAATATGACGTGTAATGTTTACTGTTAATTTTTTTTATTCACTTTTGTATATTATCTACCTCACTTGCTTTGGCAATGCTAACATATGTTTCCCATGCCAATAAAGCCCCTTGAATTGAATTGAGAGAGACAGAGAAAGAGACGGAGAGAGAGACGGAGATAGAGAGAGAGACACACCCCACAGAGCCCCAGGACAACAGCACAATTAGACCCAACCAAATCA